>NC_140592.1:55822273-55837273 GCF_964204655.1 Triturus cristatus
CCACCACTCTAGTCAGGATTAGGGAGTTACACTTCTAAAATAACTCTTGCTCAACCCCTTGGTAGCTTGGCACGAGCAGCCAGGCTTATCTTGGAGGCAGTGTGTAAAGCATTTGCACATAACCAACAGTAAAACAGTGTACGCACTACAGAAGGACACCACACCAGTTTAGAAAAATATCCAATTTTTATATACTTAAGATAAGACCAAATACGATAATAATCGACAATACTATACTTCAAAATCTTCACTTATCAAAATATGCTTTAAAAATAGTTCTTTGATGTCGGTAGCTCCGTCCGGGGCTAGCACGGCGTCGTGAACAACAAATCCAAAAACAGTTCTGGCTGACCGCGGGGTTGCAGGCCAATTATGGTGTCAGGAAGACCTTTCAGAGATGCAGGGCGATGGGACCCTTGAAGTCACTCGCGTTGCAGGTCGAGTTCCTTTCTGATGGGATCTGGGGCACTGGCACCAACAGGCATTGGGTGCTGCGGTGTGAAGCGCAGCGGTGCGGCGTGCGGTGCCCCCAGGTCGCGGTACGAGCAGCGGCTCGGTGGCGGCGTCAGATGGCAGCGTCAGTGAGACCAGGGTCACGGTGAGAGATGGAGATGGTGCTCGTCACGGTGCTAGCAGGTCACGGTGCAAGCAGCGGCGTTGTCGTTGCTGAAGCGCTGCCGTCGACTGACGAACTAGAGTCGATGACACCGGCGTCGGTGGGCCAAGGCTGTAGTGTGGGATGAGGGCGGTGCGTCGTGTAACTTACGAGCGGTGCCCCCGAATCACGGTGCAGGCAGCGGCGTTGATTTTGACGTAAAGTGGCACCGTCAGGAAGGCCACGGCATCGTCGTGTAGCGAGGCGGTGCAGATTGTGGTGCCCACAGGTCACAGTGCTAGCAGTGACTCGGTGATGGCATCAGCAGGTGTCGTCGGTGAGACCAGGGTCGCGTGGCTGCGGTGCCAAAGCTTCACCGCACTGTGCACCGCCTTGCTTCACGCTGAAGCAAGGCGGTGCACAGTGCGGTGCCCACAGGTCGCAGTGCGAGCAGCGGCTCGGTGATGGTGTCAACAGGCGGCGTTGCGGCGGTGCCCTCTGCGGTGCCTTCAGGACACGGGTTCGGCAGGGTCGTCGTAGATGTCGTCGAGTGGCGTTCTCCGGGTTGCAGCACAAAACACACAGTCCCCTGTGCTGCGGGTCAAAGAACCTGAAGTCTTTGCTGTTCCTGAGACCTCGTGAACAGGGGGCAAGCTCTACCTCAAGCCCTTGGAGAGTCTCACCAATTTGGTTGCAGAAAGTCCAGTCCAGGCCTTTCACTGCCCAAGACAGAAGCAGCCACTGCAGGTCAGCCCAGCAAAGCATGCAGCAAAGCGGTTGTTCCTTTTAGCAGCTTCTCCGACGCGTCTTCTGTGCAGTCTTCTTGATCCAGATGAGTTCTAAAGTTCAGGGGTCTGGGACCCTTGTATTTGTACACAAAAATCCTTTGATCTTCCAGGCAGAGGGTGTCGGTGTCCGGCCAGAACCAGTTGGGCCTTCTCTGGCGTGAATTCCTGGCTTTGTCAGAGGCAGACCCCCCCCTTTGAGGTGCAAGGAAATCTCCTCCCTCTTCCTCCATCGTAACCCAGGTCTATTTAGCCCTTTCCTGACCTACCTAGACTATCAGGAGCCACCCTGCTTCCTAGCCATCTGTCGTCCAAAAACCAGATAGGCAATCCACATTCCAGCAGAGGCACACGGGATGACCGAGCAAAATAATACCCACTTTCTAAAAGTGGCCTCTATGAACTCAGAATCAAAAGGGCACCCTCGCTAAAGGCTGCGTCTTTAGACGCTGAGTTCAGGCATACCAAACTTCATTCACTCATACCTTTTTCGGGCTACGTACGTGGGTGGCATAATCCGTGCTGCAGGCCCCCGAGTAGCGGTGGACTCACAAGGCCCGGCACCCGCAGTGCCCTTTACTGGGGACTGACAAGTAAGTCACACATCCAATCATAGCACAATTTACAACAGGAGCACCAGCGCTTTACCACTGATCAGCAGTGCGAAAAGTGCGCAGAAACGTTATACCAGCAAAAACAGAGTCAGAACCGGGAGGGCAGAAAGCAAAAACGCGGGGGAAACACGCCAAAAGATGCCAAGTCTAACACTAATGCTATTCCTATTTTTTTTTACTTCATATACAATTCTGTACTTGTGGCATATTTTATAATAAGTATAGACTTTGGTGGATGCCTCTATACACTTTGGTTGAATTGGTAGCAGCCTCCTTGTATTGATGTGTGGATTAAACCTTTAGGATAGTTAAAATCATGGCTTGTTCAAAATCAGTAATGATTTATTGTGGATTGTAAACGTATGTTTTGTGTTTGATTAGCTTTTAGAGTTGTTATAGGTTGCAGTTTGCATGTTTGACAGGAGTGCATATATTAAATGAACCTTTGTGTCATGGCACTGTCCAAGTATAGAGTACATTTGTGTAAATGGTGGTGCGCATGATTTAAATGTGTTACCCATCATCCATGTGTTGCATTTAGTTTGGATTAGTAAATTATTTTCAGTTGCATAGGTACTGATCTTTTTTATCGTTATTTTCACTGTCACTCAGTAAGTAATCTTGGTTTAGGTGTGTTATTTTTAAATGTTGAGGTATTGCTATTCCTTCATATGGTATGGGTGCTCCTCCTAGTAATCCTCCCTGTTCTACCTATTAGTCTTTTTAAATTTTCAATGAGAGGGAGTTGACCAGTCACTTCTTCTGGAACTTGGGGAATTTTATTTTTATTATAGTATCCTGTAGGTTCCTGTGAGTTCATACTCGCTTCATTCGAATCCTGTAGGGGATGTACGTCGTTACAACGCACACTTTTACAACGCATGCACTTACAACGCATTTTTTACAACGCAACATCCACTACAACGCATTCCATTACATCGCAGGACACTACAACGCATTTTTAAAAACTACCTTTACAACGCATTCCATTACATCGCATACTACCTTTACAACGCATACCATTACAACGCATAATATTACATTGCATTTAAGGTAAGTATTGGATAGTGTAGGGGTAAAAATTACTAATCTTACTCCAGGGGGTGCAACAGTAGGGTAATTGTTGGATAGTATAGGGGTAAAAATTACTATTCTTACTCCAGGGGGTGCAACAGTAGGGTAAGTGTTGGATAGTATAGGGGTAAAAATTACTATTCTAACTCCAGGGGGTGCAACAGTAGGGTAAGTGTTGGATAGTATAGGGGTAAAAATTACTATTCTTACTCCAGGGGGTGCAACAGTAGGGTAAGTGTTGGATAGTATGGATGATGTACACAGACCTTGGAGAATAAGCATGTTTTAAAAAAAAGTTTTTAGTCACAGGAAAACTATTAGTTTGTGAATATGGGAACTAATATGATTGATTGTATGATGAACTTTTAATGTAATCATGTATCGTTTATTTTATAGTTTTATTGAATGAATTGTATATATGTACTTTTATGATTGTCTTAAAAAGCAATCGAATAAAGATGCTTTGAATATTCCACTCTATGTCCCTCCAATCTACATCACTTTACTCTACACCACTCTACATAACAGCAGTCATGCTGGTGTACAATGTGGCTAAAACACATTGGCAAACCAAGAGCTCTTGCATAGGCGAGACCCATTGGCTTTGCTAATGCTTGTTGTGTTAGGAAGTAGGGTGGTGCACTGATGCGTGATTTTAATTGAGAAACCATTTTTTGAAAGGCAAGTGTGTAGGGCACATCCATAATCTAAACTCGAGATGACTAATGTTTCAACTCTTGTTTCGAGAGCTTCATGGGAGAGCGCGTGATTGAGGTGTTTAATTTTTTGTAGGTGGAATCCCACTGACTTTGCCAAGGCCTGAATGTGGTTCTTAAAGTGTAGATTTTCATTGAGAAAAAGGCTTAGAGATTGTGTGATTTATATTTTGTGAGTGAAATTATCATTATTAGCATTTGGTTCTAAACCATCAGGAGATATTGTATCTTTGTGATGTCAAATTTTTTATGTCAATTTTTCCATTCAATTCTGGTCATGGCTGGATATGAGTGAGTTGTGGTTTTAAGTTAACAATAGATTCAGCAGAGTCTAGCTCGAGATGCAAATACATATTGACTGCATTCTGGTGGAAGAAAGTGTTGAGTTCACACATTGGTGGCACAATGTAGAGACAGGTCTCAAAAAGTGGTCGCAAATTGCGCCCCAACTTTTTGCAACCTGACTACAATTTTGTGATGCGACCTATGTATTAAGAGGTTGCATTGCACAATCTCAAGTCATAGAGGTTGCAGAACGACCTACCTTTTTAATTAGGCAGGTCGCTATTTGTAACTTCCAGTCATTGGCTGCAAACACATGGTTGGTAGTCTGCAAGAAACTGCAGACCATCATCCCCGCTTTTTATATTTCCAAACAGGAAAGTGTTTTTAAACTGCTCATGTACCCTAAAGGTTCTGCTTTTGTTTTAAAAAAAAGAGTTTCCTGTTTGAGAAGATAGCAGGGGTGGGCAGGAAGAGGTCCTTTGGACTACTGTCTACTCCCTCGGACGAACCAACAAAATTTGCAATCCAAAATGCGAATTAGTGACCATCTCTCTCAAGCTATTGGCAATTTGGAATGGATCAAAAACCTATTTTACAAGTAGGAAAGCCTTTTCTGACTTGCAAAAAGGTTTAGTACATAGAAAAAACGCCTTTTGCAGTTGCAAACTCTGTGATTTTGTGAATCGCAGGGTTTGTGACCACAAAAGGGCCTCATACATCGGTCCTCAGATCGCATAGCGGTTCAACATATAAGTTGAAGTGTATCGGTGAGAGAGTTTATCCTTCCTTCTGGAACATCACATGGCACATGAATAGTGTCAGAGAAAGAGTTTCCAACTATTCCATGTTGTGATCTATTCGAGACAGAGGGTTGAAACCAATATAGATCTTTCCCATCAATTCCCATCCTGTTTTTGATTATGTATCAATGAGAATATTATGGCCTCACTGTATTAAATAAATTTTGCTGTTAAATCTAGTAGAAAGAACAAGCATGAGTGGGCAGTGGTAAAGTTTTTGAGAATGTTGTCAGTGATCTGTAGGAAGGCAGACTCCATGCTATTCCTAGGTCCAAAACCTGTTTGATGCAATTTAAATGAGTCATGATTCTGGATGTGATCTTTACGTTACAAAGCTGCACATTTCTCAACAATCTTGATCAGAAAGGGAATATGTAAGATAGGAAAGTCGTTTTTTATGAGGTTGGAGTTTGAAAGTGGTTTTATGTGTCCACTTTTTAGCCAAATGGGCACAGATTTATTTTGGAGAGATGCACTTTCTAACAAGGCTCAGTGTGGGGGAAGACTTTGGCCTAGTTTTTTGGCTCAAGGAGGGGGAGATGGTCATCACCTACCAATGAGGCTTGGTGCCAGAGAGAAAATGTATGAGTCTTCTAAAACTAGATTGATTTTAGTTTCAGCATTAATTTTTCAAGCCACATTTCAGGGGTGTGGGAGAAGCATAATTTGAGTGAAAGTTCATTCTAATTGTATCCATTGAATCAACCTTGTGCAAATGAATGAATGAACGAGTCCATCAAGATTCAAATATACATTGCTAATGATACTATATATTTAATACATGGAAAGTATTCTTCCTTAATCCTGTAGAAACAATATTGTCAGTCTTTAATATTGTTTCACTTAATAAAAATTGTTTTAGTATCATTGCATCTAATGTCATTACTGATATATGATTCATTTATTGAAGTACTTGATAGTATAATTGTTTTATTTCATTTTAATTTTTTTTTTTAATTTTGATTTTATATGTACGTCAGGGGTGGGTTGTATGGTATATAGGGGACTAGGTTGAGAAGTGTTGGTTGTGTTTTTTTTAAAGTTATATTGTAATTTGTATTTAAATTGTACATATTGAATTACTTTTATTTTAGTCTATATACTTATACATTATTGTCCAATACATATTTCTTGTTTATTTTAATTTTCTATCTGAATACTTTTTTATTGTTTGTGAGTTTTTTAAATATATTTTTGACTTTTCAATTTATTAATCTTTAAAAGTGTAATTAATTGTTGTGTGCTCTTTGTATTGTAAAATGATTTAATAATCAAGTTTTTAATTGTTTTAATATTTAAATTGTTGCTTTTGGTTTTTTTAAATTCTTTTTAAATCCATTACATTTCTTTAACTTTTTTCATGTAATGTTATTTTCTATTTGGTGTTCTACATGTTTGTTTTAAAATATATATCTGCCAGACATTTTTTTAGCGATAAGATAATGGGTTGATTTTGAGTTTTAATAGTAAATGTGTTTTTTTAATCCATGACTTTCCCCAATGTGGTTACGTTTGGAGTGGCAATAGTAAACTCTATCCTTGTCCCTTCCCAAAATCCCATAAATACTATACTTTCTCCAGTGTGGTTAAGTTTGGAGTGGCAATAGTATTTTCAGCCCCAGCGCTAAAGGAGGGAGCCCATGGTACACACCCTGAGACCAAGATCTTATCGCCCCAAAGAGAAGAGGCAGGTTTTGAGATTTCAGCAAAATGAGGTCTCAAGGGAGGTCTGATGCAATTTGCGTTTGAGCTCATTCAAAGCTTTGACAGCTCAAAAAAAAAAGACTTTTACGCCTCTACGGACACGCTTAAAGTGATCGACAAAAGCATAGCAGATGCAGAACGCAACGTTTTGGAGGGGCGGTACTGGACAAATCTTTTCGCCAGATAACCCAGACGGGACAGATACTTTGCCCTGTAAACAAGAACCAAGGCTTTAAATAGAATCTGTTCCCTGCCGGGCAACCAGTGAAGAATTTTCAGGATTGGTGGAAAAGAAGAGTGCCTAGGCAAATGAAGGAGAAGCATGGCTGCCAATTATGGACCCTCTGCAGGCGGTTTACAAGATTCTCCTCCGCTCCCAAGTAGAGAGTAATCACGTAATCCAAGCACAAGGTGATCAGCTCATGGATCACAACTTTACTAGACTCTGGCAGAAGGAGGGGAAGAAATGTCTTCAAGGTACGGAGCATAGCAGAGCATTGACCCACCACTGCAGAAATCTACGGCCACATGGAAAGGGTGGTGTCCAGCTTAACCCCTACGTTTTTAACCACCAAAGATGGAGGGGGCGGTGCTGGCAACGCGGGTGGCCTGAGATATTCCCACCAGTTTGACAAATGTGATCCAAAAGGAATAATTTCTGTCTTCTCTGCATTGCATTTAAGTTGGCTCCCCTGAATCCATGCAAAAACAATGCACATACAGTCTGTGAAAGATGCAGCAGCTGAGGTATGGGACCCATCAAAGGTAAAAAGCAGCTGGGTATCGTCGGTGTAAGAAATTATTTTACACTCAAAAGGCTCAACTACAGATGACATGGAAACATTAAAGAGGGTAGGGCTTAACGAAGAGCCCTGCGGAACCCGATGGTTGACTGACTTGACCTCATAACAAAAAGGATCAAATCAACCCGAATGGCCTCCAGAGTCCAGGAAGGGCTCACACCATTCCCACACACTGCCCCCCACACTCTCCGTTGACAGACTGTGAGGGAGGATAGAGTGTGGGACGGTGTCAAAAGCTGCCGATAGATCAAGAAGAATCAGAACCTAATTTTTCCCAAATCCAATGACCAATTAATATGTTCAGAGATCTCCAGTACTGCTGATTCAGTACTGTGACCGGGGTCAGAAGCCAGATTGTCTGGGGTGTAACAGCTTGCCTTGCTCCAGATAACCAGAAAGCTGGGCATTAACCAGTTTTCCAGGATTTTAGTGAAGGCCGGAAGAAAAGAAATGGGCCTGTAATTGTAAACAACACTGGGGCCCAATGAAGGCTTCTTGAGCAGGGAAACCTCTTTGGTCAGTTGCCAAGCAGACAGCATAACCCCAAAGAAAAAAGAACGGTTGAAGATGGATTTAATCATAGTGTTGATTGACATCTACTGCCACAGCTAACAGGGCAGGTGGACAGGCTTCTAGAGGGGAGCACGATTTACACATCAGAATGGCTTCCCTAGATTCTTCTAATGAAATAGGCCTGAACTGGATTAGCCTATTACCATGACTGTCCGGACCCGCATGGCAGCCAGGGGGGAGAATCTCCTGCAGAGCAGGCAATGATCTCTGAATATTAGTGATTTTTCTCTCAGGGATTGTTGCTTGCCTATTGCACAGTTCTTGGAACAGGGCAATTGCCCTGTGGCAGGACTCCGGAGAGAGGAAGGATTTGACAATCTGAAGATGTAAGGGGAGCGATGCTCACCTAAATACACTTTGTCGGCAAAGTGCGAACTTTGAGCCTGATTTAAAGAGACATGACAGGCTCTAAGAGTGTATTTGTAGTTGGATTTACTGTCAGGTGAGTAATCCTTACGCCAGATTCTTTCAAACCGTTTGCAGGATTTATGTTTGGTAGAATGAGAAGCAGAGAACCAAGGTGCCAAGAGTCTGCTCCTTCTCTTCTTCAACTCTTGTAGGGGAGCCAATGCATCTGCTACCCCCACTAACCAAGAATTGACAGCCCCCACTGTTTGGTTGACATAATTGGTCAGTGAAGGGCTAGTATAAGCAAGAAAATGCACCCAGTCAAAGGCTTTCACCTTCTTCCAAAGACAGTATGGGGCATATGTATCAAGCCCTTTTCCCGTTCGCAAACGGGCCGATTCTGAGAATCGGCCCATTTGCGAATGGGAAAAAGCCTTTTGGGATGTATCATCCCAAAAGGCCCTCGCAAAATAGAGACTCGCAAAATTTGCGATTCCCTATTTTGCGAATGCATTTAAGGAATCGCAAATTGTGATTCCTTAAATGCAATGTAGAAAGCACCCAAGTTGTGCGAATTTGGCTTAAGAATTTGCAAATTACCACCAACTTCAGGTTGGTGGTAAATTGCAATTTCTTTGAAAAATTCACTTTTTAGCATTTTTCAAAGTGCCATGTGGTGCACATACATGCCCTTAGGGCATGTATGTGTGCCACATGTGCACACATGCACATTTCAGGGGTGCAACAGGGTGTCCTTTTGGAACCCTTGCACCCTTGAAATTGCATGCGCAATTTGCGAGTACCTATTGGGTACTTGCAAATTGCGCACGCAATTCCATTCATTCCTATGGGTCTCTTGGCCCATAACAATGAATGGGAAGCCATTCCTTAATTGCGACTCACAATTTGCGAGTCGCAATTAAGGAATGTGAAGGAATCGCAAAATATTTGCAAATTCTCCATTACATCTTATTTTGCGATTCTCAAATAGCAATTCTCTAAAAATCGCTATTTGAGAATCGCAAAACTATTCATTGATACATATGCCCCATCGGTCTGCCACCATGCCCTGATGACTGGGTTTGTCTATTTTACAATTGAAAAAGATTAAGAAGTGGTCAGACCAGAGGGCAGAGTCGGGAGTTGGAATACTAAATATACACCCTCAGCTACCAAAGTCCAACACTTTTCCCAGTGTGGTTATTTTTGGAGTGGGAGTAGTAAATCTAACCATCCCAAAGTTCAACACTTTGGCCATTGACTTTAAGGATCTGAGTTATAGTTTTGCGGATGGAGTTCGCTCCATTAGGATGGTGGAGGAATAAACCTCTGCCCTCGGAGAGACCATCATCTGACACATTTAGAGTTCTCCTCTTGCCTTGCAGGCAACTCTGCATTGACTACATTCCTGTCAATGCGGGAAAGGATTGATGGACAGTAGTGTCAGCCTTGATGGGCAGCTTTCAAACTTTTGAAAGATTTTTGTTTTCCAAACTGAAACTCTCAAAGTGGGCATTTGTTATTGAAAAATAAAACACAATGGGCCCTACAACATGGGGAGGTTCTCCCAGGGTGTGGGGCTCATTCAGTCCTTTCCTGCTAGCTTTTTCCTTGTGGTGATGTACAGGGGGACAGTGTAAAGTCCTTCTTCTGACCACCCCTATTCCTTCAGGCCATCAAATTAAGTATTCCCAATGGGGGCTCTGTTGATGGAATGCCGTCAGTTTCGCAGGTAGGGTACTTCGTCACAAACTATCACCTAAACTCTAAATCAGGCTGTATGTTTGGAGTAGACATAGTAAATCGAAATGTCCCAAATTTCAACACTCTCCCACACTGTGGTAATGTTTGCAGTGGGAATAGTAAATCTAACTCTCCAAAAGTCCAATACTTCCCACGATGTGATTAGGCTTTGATGGAGAAGAGTAAATAAAACTGCCAGAAAGTCCAACACTTTCCCTATTACAACAATTGTGTTTAGTTTGATTAAGATGGTATTTTGCAGCAAAAAATATTAGTGTTACATTTTGTAAAGGTATCAATTAAATTTTTAAATTTGTAAACTTTTTAATAAATAAAAACAGTTTCGTTTAACACATTTACTTTTAACAAACATCTTTAAAATTTGTAGTCATAACACAAAATATATACTGATTTGTATGTACATTTTATGTTGATACACATTCACATACACATTGTTGCTCGCATTTTAAACTCAAAGTTTTTTAATTTTCAATTTTAAGTTTTTATTTCTAAAAAATTTTAGGTGTTAAAAGTATTGTAAATACATTATTTTTCATTTATTTTACAGTATTTGTGAAATAGAATTTTATTTTTATGTAAAATATTTTTTAGATAATTGCATATATGTGCAATTTTTAAACATTTTGGTACATCTTTTAGACAGGAGACACAATATTTGCATTTATTTATTACATTTGTTAAATGTTGGTGCAGAGTGGATTCCGTCACAACAGCAACAGACTTCTTTCCCTGCCAACATTATGGCTCCCCCTACCGGGTGAACGTAGCATTGATAAGGGCTGAGACTACTTCGTCTCCACCGTGGTCCAACTCCTCTCACAGCGCATTTGATTAAAGGCTATATGTTTGGCTCTATGTCCGCCCACCTCGTTGGTGAATATACAGCCATTTTCAGTGCCCGTCATAGGAAAAACCAGGCAGTAGGCAGCATTGAATAGTGCTCAATGCCCCCCTCGCCAACAGAGAAAGCTCCCATGGCTAAGGGGGGATTTTTGGGGGGGGATTTTCTTTTTGAAACAAAAAAACATTGTATGTTTGTGTTATGGCTCTGTCATGGTGAAGCAACTGTCTGTCAAATTTACAATGCATTTACAATGCATTGGCAGGAATGGCCATGACAGTGGCTCCTGTCTATGCTAGAAATATCTGCTGGGCCAGCAGACGTGCCGTGCCGCCTGCCAATATATATATGTCAGACCCATGGTCGTTTTGTAATCCCACATTTTCAGGCATTTTGTTTTTACTGCTTACTTTATTTTGTAGTCTCCCTTTGTCGTTTTTTGACACTGGCTCCTCTGTAGGTTAGCGGTTCCTCATTGCTATTCTCTAAATTTTAATCTATTTTTCTAAAGTTACTATGTCTGGGAAAAGGTGGTAGTTTGTTAGTAATGTTAGTATTTGTATTTTCATTTGTGTTTTAGGTTATAGTTAGTGTCAGGCTTTCTCATAGTTGTTTGAGGTGTGTATAGTAGGTTTAATTCTGTTTTATTGTGTATATTTTTAACTTAACAAGTATGTATATCTTATTCAATTTTTAGGTATTTTGACATGTAAGTTTTTCTGTGAGGTATGTTCCTTCTGAGGGTGGGATTTTCTGTACTTTCTTTTATAGGTGTTTTTATTTAAGTTAAACTTCTATTTTAGGGTGGTGGTTGCATTTAATGTAGAAAAATAGATGGTAAGTTTTAACCAAGTAGTCATTGTATTTTTCCTTGTTGTTTGCAGTTTTCCTGGGGCCTTTTTTTAAATGTTTTTCAAGATTTGTATGGCTTCCCTGTATTTTATAAAGATGCATTAACTGCATTATATTGTTTATTTGTATTTTTGAATTTTTGTGGGTCTAATTTGTAAACATTTAGAATGAATTGTATGTTTTTCATTGAAGAAGGCATGGTGCCGAAAGGCGTCTGTCAGTACTTTGTGACTTACTGATTAAAGCACTTTGCTAAAAACTCTACTCGTTGCTGACTGCGTTACTTGTTCGTCGGAAAAAAACATTCGTATTGCGGCTTACCACCGTTGGGAATGCACCCGAGATGAGTGGTGCAGCAGAGGGTGAAACTTTGTGACTGTGGATATATATCACGGACCCCACCTGAGGGGATGAATTGAAGTGAAGCGGACTCAAACTCCCAGCATGTAAAGGCTCGACTCAACTGAGAGGCCCACCAGAGGGCAATTACCGGGAGCATGCAGGAAAGGAAGAAAGGGTTGATTCACTCGAACTGTGGTTTGCGTTCAGAGCCTATGAGGAAGGAGCAGCCCGCTCCGAAACGCGTCAGGCAACGGAATTACATTGGGGAAGGAATGCCGATTTTGAATAAAAGTATCCTGGTGATTCATCCACCGTGAGTGTGTCTCTACTAACAGGGCAATTTTGGGATATAATATTTGCATCGTTTTGACAACGAATTTGTCATGATTATAAAATATGTAGTATGTCTAAAATAATTATTTGGAACTGTAACAATACATCTGCTTTGTGTTTACAAATGAAATAATTTTGAACAAAAACTTTATGTTGCAACAATAAGGTTAACAATATGTCTACTATGTTTATTAAAGTTAACAGGAAATGAACGCTGTAACTTTAAAAGAATTAACTGCACTTTGAACCTCGGCCCGTGAACAAGGAGTGACTGAAACTCCGAAACGCGTAGGGACTTCCGTTGAATAAAGCACGTCTTTACATAGAGGCCACTGCACCAGTGAGTTTTTCTTTGAAGAACGGAGCATTGGATTATGTGTGATATATATATATATTTATATATATATATATATATATATATATATATATATATATATATATTCAACGTACTCCGTCAGTTATCCTGCTCCCAGCACAGCGGGTGCACCAGCCGCGAGGGCGGAACTCGCGAATCACTTTCAGCCACAGTTTTCAAAAATTGCTGCGCACTCTGGTCAAATGCAGTTAAAGTAATTTATTTCAATTCGTTGCAAAACACGATCTGTAAATGCTCTGCTGACAAACGCGTTTCAGCCTCCTGGCCTTCGTCAATGTCAATAGTGTTCAATTACCATAATCTATTTAAGCATTTCATTGGTTGCCATGATCATAGAAAAATGGGAATAAAAAGCGGACTACATATATACAGGTATTCAGTGTGGGAAGTGTCGGCCATCTTAACACTATATAATACCATAATACCAGAATGAACGACAGCCCATTCAGGGCGTTATTTCTTTGCAACACGTTTATGACTAACATACGTTGTGCTTTCATGAATTTAAAAGCTGTAGATACAGAATTCTATTTTACCTAATTGTGTATTAACACATGTACACATTCTTGACTTATATGAAAGACAGCCCATTCAGGGCGTTATTATTTTTTGCAACACGTTTATGATTAGCAAACGTAGTGTTTTCATGAATTTAAAAGTCGGTGAGACAGAACTCTGTTTACTTAATTGTGAATTGAAACACATGTATATATTCCTGATTTACAAAAGTTATTTGCCTCTATAATTTGAGAGAAAAGCTTAACGTGGAATCCGTCTGAGAATTATGGTATTATATAGTGTTAAGATGGCCGACACTTCCCACACTGAATACCTGTATATATGTAGTCCGCTTTTTATTCCCATTTTTCTATGATCATGGCAACCAATGAAATGCTTAAATAGATTATGGTAATTGAACACTATTGACATTGACGAAGGCCAGGAGGCTGAAACGCGTTTGTCAGCAGAGCATTTACAGATCGTGTTTTGCAACGAATTGAAATAAATTACTTTAACTGCATTTGACCAGAGTGCGCAGCAATTTTTGAAAACTGTGGCTGAAAATATATATATATATATATATATATATATATATATATATATATATATATATATATATATATATATATATCAAAGCTCAAGTACCCAAACGTACAAGGAGCACTCGGGCCTCAGATGCACACAAGGAGCCTTGATAGGTAAGCACGCCTCCAACACAGCAATTCCTTTCACTGTTCAAACTGCCCTGGATGCCTGATGCGTTTCGAAGTGTCCCCACTTCTCTTCAGAGGCTTTGGCAGTTTGGAAAAAGCGCTTAGGGCACAGCCTCCTTAAATGCATAGATGCACGCCCTGGATGGGCTTATGGGACTTGTAGTGCCTCACGTTGCGCAAGCGCTTTTTCCAAACTGCCAAAGCCTCTGAAGAGAAGTGGGGACACTTCGAAACGCGTCAGGCATCCAGGGCAGTTTGAACAGTGAAAGGAATTGTTGTGTTGGAGGCGTGCTTACCTATCAAGGCTCCTCGTGTGCAGCTGAGGCCCGAGTGCTCCTTGTACGTTTGGGTACTTGAGCTTTGATATTTACGCGGTGACCCTGCCGCGGGAGGAGCACCACCCTGAGAGAACCGGGGGCCATGCGTTCTTATATAATGGGCCGATATCGTGGGGCAGCAGCGTATGGATTTTGCACGAATCACGCACAGCGAGGCCCATCTGTGGGCTTGAAAGGTTGCCAGCTGAACATTTGCGCAACGTGAGGCACTACAAGTCCCATAAGCCCATCCAGGGCGTGCATCTATGCATTTAAGGGGGTGGTGCCCTAAGCGCTTTTTCCAAACTGCCAAAGCCTCTGAAGAGAAGTGGGGACACTTCGAAACGCGTCAGGCATCCAGGGCAGTTTGAACAGTGAAAGGAATTGTTGTGTTGGAGGCGTGCTTACCTATCAAGGCTCCTTGTGTGCAGCTGAGGCCCGAGTGCTCCTTGTACGTTTGGGTACTTGAGCTTTGATATTTACGCGGTGACCCTGCCGCGGGAGGAGCACCACCCTGAGAGAACCGGGGGCCATGCGGTCTTATATAATGGGCCGATATCGTGGGGCAGCAGCGTATGGATTTTGCACGAATCACGCACAGCGAGGCCCATCTGTGGGCTTGAAAGGTTGCCAGCTGAACATTTGCGCAACGTGAGGCACTACA